>NC_140413.1:197026803-197061803 GCF_965140295.1 Lepidochelys olivacea | reverse complement strand
ATTTATTTTCGTGGCTGATCTTTTCCTGCTTAAACATTTGTATAATTAGATATTAAAATCCAGGCCTCATACTCTTTTGTTTACATCAAGTTTATCCTGCTTGGCAAGTCATATTTTGGTCACTACCTGTGTATTTTGGGCTATTCTGAAACTTTAGTACTGAGTACAAAACATAAATGTAATCCCTAGTGTGATCAAAGATTTAATCTGACCAGATGGACAAATTTGAGAAAGATTTTGACTTTCTGCTCTGTTTTGCAACAAGAAAGGCTGGGTTTTTTCCCCTCCTTTCTTTGTTGGAAAAAGCAGAGATCAGGCTATCCCTAGAGAAATGAGCAGGTGTGGCCATTTACAAGCATGTCTGGTTGTATTAAAACCAGCATAAGAAAAGTTTGAAATGGCTTGAATAGATCTGCTAAACAGTTTTAATGTTTCATCCCAAATCCTGTTTACTCAAACAAGAGCCGATCAAGGTCACAGTAAAAACCCAGCCTGGCCAAACCTTTAAATATCTTGTAATTTTATTTTTTAGTTTTAGTCTGTGTTCTGTAGCAAGTGAATAGGTACATTTTGATAATCCTTGCCTCTGGACAAGCACAGAATTCTTTTTCTTTCTGAATGGCTAATAACAGAGCCGTTCTTCCTGTCTAATGATGAAAGGGGTTGGCAGTCAAGTTCTTTTTCTTAGCTGTACTATGTAATCGGGGCATGCAAGGGACAATTTTGAGAGTTATAGCTATGTGAACTGCTATCCATGTTAAGAAGAGTTATATTTTCATTTTATGTTAACACAGATGGATCACTAACTTTAAAACCAATTTATTTTTTTCAGTTCTGTCATTAAAAGATCATTGAGCATGATAAAAAATTTTCTTTTTTTTAACATTAAACAAATGTAGTACATAGTGTTTGTGTAGAGAAAAAAAAATAAAAGTAGATTTTTGGTGCAAACTCAATATTGTACCTGATCCACGTATAACTCCATCAAAAGGCAATTAAAAATCCATAGAAACATTCCTTGAAAATGAACAAGAATAAACATTTTTTTAAAATAAATTTAATGAACGGTATTTGTGGGGATTTGATTGTTGGTTGCTTTCACAAGACACGAGCATTCCGTGTGTTTCAAGGCTGGTCTTTTCTAAATTTCTGATACCATTGAATGACATCATCGGCAGGGTAATGATCTCGGCAACTACACTGACAGTGTCTCACATTCTAATTCACCTTCACAAATCCATGGCATCATTTTTGGCCAAAGTAATGTCAGTCATTGACATTTGCGGCAACTACAAAAAGGACCCCCTAATGGCAGACATTTTTATTTGTTTCTTAAGATCCAAAGACTGCTGAAAGAACAATTGGATAAAGTTGAGGATTGGAGAAGCTTGATTTTCTTGTTCCTGTGAAATGAAACTAGTCCTTTTTCTTCTCCTTCCCCTTAAAAGCAGAAGTCTGCTAGGGGGTTGTAGCTGTGTCAAAGCCGTTGGGATGCCACTGCTGATCACTTTAATTACTAGGACTAAGGAGGATAAAATTAAAAGTAGCACCATTGAAGCAGTGGAAGAAAGCTTGCCGAGATGTCGGTGAACTGTGAAATATAAAAATTGCATACCAATACATTTTTATAGGAAGGAAACAAGGAATTACATTACTTATTCTTGAAGAGTTTGTCCTTAAATGGTGAAGTTTTACTTGCTGTGCATCCATGTGGCAGATTTTTAGACCCTTAGAAAGTAATTGACGTGGAGGAACAGAGTAAACTTTTATATCTTCCCAGCATGGCGGATACATGACAGAGAGATGAAAGATTTACCTAGTTTTCTCTTTAGAATTGGACAGTTTTCTAGCATATGTTGTTGTAATCAGAGTTTTCATGTCCCTTTCTTTCCCTGTTGCAAATTCCATATTTGTGCTTTATGAGCTTTACCAGGTCTTTTTCATGGTTTTTTTTGGAAGGGACAATAAAAATATATTGTTTCACAGTGCACATTTTAAGTTAATTGTTTTCTAACTTGCAACTTTTATATATACTTGAATCATACCTTCAGTGTAATTTAAACTTAGTGGTTCTTCACAATCATTTCCTCCCTCAAAGCTCAAAAATCAACAGTTCAAATAATATATGTATTAAATTGAAGCAATAAGTATGCTGTTTTGCTCTTCTCCGCTAATGATGATTGAATTTTAATTAGCACAAACACAAGCCACAACCATCTATATTTGCTCTAAGAGGATGCTAGTGATTATGCTAATGATTCAGGGATATGAGGTCTCCTCTTTTGAAATCAGCCTACCATATTCCAGGACATCTTGTTCCTAAAGTGTACCTGGCTTGATATTAAATAGGCCATGTACTGTAGTAGATTTAGTTGGATCATAGGAACATTCAGTGTTAAGCTGCCTAGTACTTTAAAATAAGTTTGGTGGATTCCATTTGTAAATTAAATTAATTTAAATTAAAACCACAAATTCACCTGTGTTAGGCGTGACAAGATGGAAATATATTTGAGCACTTTCACTTCATGTAAACTCAAATTTAATTAAGGTTGCCAGATACAGTAGGTTGAAATAAAATTGGTTGCTGTGTTAGTTGGCTGGCTGCACATTAAATTAACCTGATTTATTGTTGTGCATAGTACACATAGAAGGTTTCTAGTTTTCTGTCTTGTGTGGACTTTAACAAATAAGTTTTTGATGGAACTCTTACTCTGTGCCTTCTGGGAAGTTAAGGTGTGAGAAAGCAAACAAAGCAAATATGCCATCCTGCTGAAGAGCTTGCAGGGCCCAAGCAAAATTGTCTTTATAGTGTTAGGACATTAGCAGAAAAGTAAATCAAGGCAATCTGATAGGGAACCAGAATTCTGTCAGTCAGGCTCAAGATACTGTGCTGTGTCCATATACTTTGTTTACTGTAGGGTTTTATGAGTTGTAACTTGCCCATGCAAGCTGTTAATGAGGCTAAATCTTTCTGCTTGAGGATTGAATTACAGCACACCTCTGGGCTAATGGTTATAAACAGAAAGTCCCATTAGGACTGCATTCTGATTCATTCATTTGCATTTTTTCTATTGTACCAAGAACAACGATGAGTAAATAGCTACAAACAAACAATCTACATGGAAATGGCTAAAATGTACCTAATTAGTATTTTGTGCTTGTCTTATTAATGATTGCTTAAACTAAATACCACTTGGTAGCAGGCTCTTACAAAGATTTGCAGGTGTGGAATATTCAATTTCTTGTTTCGTGGGAATGGTGTTTGCCATTTATTGGAAGAAAGTAAGTTGCCAGTACTGCTTTCCAAAATTAGACTAATTGGTTGTATTCTACCAAAATTAAGGCCATCTGCAAAAATCCTGATTTCAACAACTATGTTAGGTCTATGAATTAAGTTTGAGGTAAATTTAACTTAAAGCCACCTGCTTGGTTTTGTTGTATTTATTAGTGTTTATTGTGCACTAGTGGCTTTTAAACTTTTTCTTAAGTTTGAAAAATGCAAGTTTTGATAAACAAAGCTTAAACTCCATTTTCCTCACGTTTCAGTGTATTTCAATAGCTTTGATTAAACCTATATTTTGTAATTTGTTGTGCGTTACTCCATTTCAGAAATATATGCATGAAAAGTTTACTATTTGTTGTAATTAGTTATGTGATTGAAATTTTATAGTCCTATAATGATACGTTTCAATTTTTTAACAGAACATTGTTAAATTGAATGATTCCCTTATGAAAACACTGGATATTTGTTATTGGGTGATATTTGCAATTACTGTACTGTAGCCAACAAAGGGGCATTTTAAAACTAGAGAAATTCTTGTGTGCCCTAGAGTCTCCACCAACAGGTTAAATTTAGGTTAAATTTTATATTTTAAAAAAAAAAGA
This sequence comes from Lepidochelys olivacea, assembly GCF_965140295.1. Lineage (NCBI taxonomy): Eukaryota > Metazoa > Chordata > Testudines > Cheloniidae > Lepidochelys > Lepidochelys olivacea. The sequence continues at coordinate 197,057,918 of NC_140413.1, read as the reverse complement.
TGCATTACTTGAACAGTGTGAATCACATTCTTCTCTTACTTCAGATTTACATCAGTATAGCATTCTTGACGTCGGTGGAGTTACTTGTGTAACTGAGAGCAGTATCTGACCCCTGATTTTAGTATGATGGTAGAATATTTCTCTCGCTAGTAATTCAGTTTAGTAAAATCCTTTTTGCAGCTATAATAAAAATGTTGTAGCTATTGATAAGAAACAAAAGTTTCTGACAATTGTTTGCATCAGGATATTTTACAAGGTATAATTTTATTTTAAAATGGTTTAAATTACAAATGCTGACATTTTTAATATATGATAATGTTGGCTATGCTAAAAAATCTGATTCCCGTATGTCTTTAAAAATTGTGGTGTGACACCCAACTGATATAGAGCATCCTATTTATAACGTGGGCCAAGCACCATGCTGCAAACCAGTTACTATCATGATGATCAGATTGAGAATGAAATTGCATTTCTGTCAATTACTGAGTTGGCAACTGTTCAATATATCTTAGCAGCAAGATGAAGAGCGACGTCGGCAGCTGAGAGAGAGAGCTCGTCAGCTAATAGCAGAAGCTCGATCTGGAGTGAAGATGTCAGAACTTCCTACCTACGCTGAAATGGCTGCAGAAAAGTTGAAAGAAAGGTCAAAGGCATCTGGAGGTGAGTTAGGGAGCCTCGTATCTTATTCCTGTGGCAACCTAGAAACCAGAAAGGACCTTTTTTGGGGTATCACTTTTATTCACACTTGAAAATGTTGTTGTAAGAAATTGTTGTCCATCAAGTACACATATCAAAAGACTGGCAATGTATAGCTTTTCCAAATCAGGGTTATATAACTTAATTCAAACAGTTAAAAGAATGGTGCATATGTTACAGCAAGAATATGACTATAAAGGTAAAAAATGTTGGCTAATATTGGCCTGTTGAACTACAAATTTGACATTACCTCTGCATTTTTAGACTTGTAAGAAATATTATTCATATAGAAATTGGGTGGCTAAAATCTCCAGAGTTCATTGAAAATGTAGGAGTTAGATGTGACCTCTGGGGGAAAGTACATTATAAAGATTTAAGAAACTTGACTTCAAAACAAAAAACGAGTTAGTACGACTTCTTTCTGAAGGAAAATTTGAAGAAGTTCTCTGGCATTACATTGTTTTCATTCGTTATAACCTGGGAGGTTGGAGTAATAATCTTTTGATTTTAAATGGCAGTCTTTTTGCGTACCACTTACCTTTACAGTTTTTAAGTCGTATATTACTGTAATACTACTAAAGTGACTTTGAAATGTCATTAAAATTCATATATCTGCCAGTGCTTCAAGCTGGAGTAATGTAGTGACATTCAAATTCAAATGGGTACAGAACACATATTTTAGTCCAGGCTCCTTGCTCTTTTAGTGTCTCCTAAATATGCTAAGGAATAATTAATTGTCTCATACTAACCCATAATTGTAGCACAAATGCCCGGTAAATCCAACTTTATATTTATTTTGCTAGATCTACATTCACTGATTATATGTTTTCTTTCTGTGTTCAATACAGTTTTAAATATGTTCTTTTTAGTTAATGTTGCAACTGTCTTGTACCATAGGTCTTCCACTCCCTACTCCATTTAACACTGAAGCACTAAGAATGGCTGGAGAGCAGTTATATGTTTCCATTTAAGTCTGGTCTTTGGTTTACCTCCATTCACCCAGTAAATGAAGCATGGCAGGTGTCTCCAGTGTGGGGCTGTTCTGCAGTACTGAATTCACCCTAAGTAGGGAAAACATGGCCTTGATGTGGAATAAGCTTTTCAGACTTTATGAAAACTCCTCTAAGCTAATGAAAATATTGCTTCAAAGCATGTTCACACTGTGACGTACAATAGCAAACGCCTTTAAAATGGTTACTGCTCATTTTTCCATTGCAGCCTTTCCTAGTTTGTTCCTTATACTTGCATTAAACACTCTGGGCCAAATTTAGACTTGGCTGATGCAGGTATAGTTCCATGAAAGTGCGTAGGCCAAATTCATTGGTGACGTATATAGTAGTATAGATACACGTAACATTTAAGTTAGTTAGAAAACGAGTAAAATGGCAAAGTAGTGTAAATTGCAACCAATTTGGCATTCTTTATGTGACTTAAATATTTATCATTTTTTATCCTGCTTTACTTTATCATTCCTTGCACGCACTGACGTTATCCTTTACACCCACCTGTTAGTTGCTTTTCCTGCTGCACTTCCTCCCTCTACCTCTGAGTATAAAATACACTTGTTTTACACACACTTTGAATGCCAAATTGGTTACAGATTACAGTGCTTTGCCACTTGCACCCACTTTCTGACCAGCTTACACCACCATATATTTCACCATAGAATATGGCTCTCCATGTTTAAAATTTCCATTGAGTTTTTCTGTTAACCAGTCCTTTCTTTCACTAAATTTGTAAGCTCCCTCAAAGATAGCCTTTCATTTGACCCTAGCACAAATAGTCTTGTAGTGTCTGTCTTCCTTTATTCTCTTCAGAATTGTCTCTATCCTAGTGAGGACCAATCTTCATCTCCACTTTCCTAAATAATAAAAACCAAGGGTGAAATCCTGGCTTCAGTGAAGTGAATAGCAACACTCCCACACATTTCAGTGGGGCCAGGATTTCATCCATAGTTTCTCTAATTCTTCTGAATAACTGAGATCCTCAGACTCCTTAATTAGTCTTCCACTTCGTCACTATTTCAAGAACACTTGATACCTCTATTTATTGCAAGCTATATCTGCTATTTAATATCATTGTTTAGCAGTATATGAATAAGATTTTAGATCAAGATTCTGTCATTCTTACTCACGTTGAGTACTAACTCTTTACATGTGTGGTTGCACCAAGTTCCGAGATGACTAATTGCAGAGTAAGTTAGGATGCCACAGGAGTAGGGTGTCAAAATCTGACTACTTGAGTTTTCATCACCATCACATCTACTATTAAATTATCAATTGTATTTTTTCTTGTATGCCCATCTAGTATATTTTCTATTTTTATATATACTATGCCCAGCATCATAGAATCATAGAATATCAGGGTTGGAAGGGACCTCAGGAGGTCATCTAGTCCAACCCCCTGCTCAAAGCAGGACCAATCCCCAATTAAATCATCCCAGCCAGGGCTTTGTCAAGCCTGACCTTAAAAACTTCTAAGGAAGGAGATTCTGCCACCTCCCTAGGTAACGCATTCCAGTGTTTCACCACCCTCCTTCTGAAAATTTTTTTCCTAATATCCAACCTAAACCTCCCCCACTGCAACTTGAGACCATTACTCCTTGTCCTGTCCTCTTCTACCACTGAGAATAGTCTAGAACCATCCTCTCTGGAACCTCTCAGGTAGTTGAAAGCAGCTATCAAATCCCCCCTGTTCTTCTCTTCTGCAGACTAAACAATCCCAGTTCCCTCAGCCTCTCCTCATAAGTCATGTGTTCCAGACCCCTAATCATTTTTGTTGCCCTTCGCTGGACTCTCTCCAATTTATCCACATCCTTCTTATAGTGTGGGGCCCAAAACTGGACACAGTACTCCAGATGAGGCCTCACCAATGGTCACTGGTTTACATCTCCTACATTGATTTTGTCTGTCTGTATCGTAATCTGGGCAAGTTATTTGGACTTTTATTGCACTTCTATTTTGTGGTTTCTGTCCACTCTGATTCCCCCTTACTCTTATTTATGTGAAAATTTATCACTTTCCTACGTGTTCATTCTCCCACATTTTTCACATAAAGTGAACAATAACCATCTTATTACTTATTTTTGTGGTACATACTCAACCTTCTCCACATTATTCCATCTCATCATTCACAGTATGTCTTTGTTTTCCAAATCATTATTTACTCAAGTAGCTTCTCCTCCTCCTAACTAGGGGCCTTACTTGTTAACTTTACTAAGGAACAGTTGAGTGAGACTGTGCTAGCATTTTTTAAAATCCAAGTAAGTTACAATAGCCCAGATCCTCAAAAGTATTTAGGCACCTAACTCCCATTGATTTTGATTGTGGTACAACACTTAAATATCTTTGAGGATCTGGGCCTATATGTCTACCACTTATTCCTTCAGTTCTTTATTTGCTAAAAATATTCAGATTTAATAGACAAGATCTTTTTTGTGAATATGGTCTGAGTTCTATCCTTACTTACATTATACGTATGCAAGTGTTCTGTTTCTGTTTTGTAGCAGTAGATTCCCCTATATGATGCTTAAGTCAAGCTTACAATAATTTTCTAGATCATTTTAGAATCTAAATCATAAATCTCTTCTTACTACATATTTAATAAGCCTCTCTCTCTATGTATATATTGATTCAGACATCCCGATTTCAAAAAACAGGTATTAAATAAATCTACTAGACTCTTCTCTCTTTTTTCACTTCAGAAAGATGGTACTTGTCCATTTCTAATGTTTTAAATTTTTTTAATGAATTTCTTGTTCACCTTTGTTGGTGAAATTCTAATCGCCTTCAATATTTCTATTTACTTATTGAGAAATTTGTGTTTTGGCATTAATAGTACAGCCTTATTTGAAAGCCTTGATTTAATCATGACCTAGAAAATCCATTTGCCTATTGCAAATAGAAAACTTTCCTGGATAAATAGCATCAACACCTGCAGAATACAAGCTCTCTGGCAGCTGTTTAGTAGGGGGAGATATGGGAGGAGGAGAAAGGGGCAGAGAGAGAATATTCCTTCTCCCTTATGGCAGATAGAAGCATTTGCGGTTGAGGCTTCAAATACAGTAGATTTCTACTAGCTGGAGGCTGATAAGTTGAGCCCTTGAGTTTGGTCCTGGAACATCACCCTGATAAGAATCCAAACACCCTCCCCTTTCCCAGCAGCTCAGGAGCAGTAGAGTTAGCCTCTTATCTGGGTATAGTCCTTGAACAGTGAGGCCCCATCTTTCACATCTGTGATTTGCAAGTATGTTAAGTTCATTGACTATTAGGTTTCTGCCCTATATCCAACCTAGGATAGTATGTTTGTGAGGGGGAGGTTGATTAGGCAGATGTGGGGGAGTGGGCAGGAAAGAGAGGGAACAATTAATGAGACACATTAGAAAAGATCAGTATGGTATTGAGTGAGAGTAGTATTTTGGTGAATAAATACAGACCAAAAATATGGGGGAGGAGATAGAGAACACAATGTAAGAAATGAAAAACAGGGGAGGCGGGTAGAGGGAGAGTGAAAAATAAAAGAGGAAACAGGCATTGAAAGCAGCTCAGGAAAAGATACACCATGATCTGTTATAGCAAAACAAAAACAAACAAACAAACAAAAAGAGTAGGGTTAAAAAAAAGAAGGGATGGAAGCACTGAGAAAAGCAAGAGAGATGTAGTAAGTTACTATTTAAAAAATATATTAGAGAGTTAGTTGACAATGTTGTTATAATTTTATATAGTATACAGTAAACACTGAACAATTGTTTTGCTCCTTTAAGATGTCTACACTACAAAAAAAAAAAACACCCCACACCAGTGAGTCTGAGCCCTGGTCCACAGACTTGGGCTTGCAAGGCTCAGGCAATGGCACTAAAAAGAGTCACATAGACATTCCTGCTGAGGCTGGAAGTCAGGCTCTGACATCAACTCCCCTTCCTCTCCCCAGGCTTCAGAGCTCAAGCTCCAGCCCAGAATGTCTACTTGGCTATTTTCAGCATCCTAGCACAGCACACCATGAGTTCGTGTCTGCAGACCTGGGCTCTGAGATTCACTACCCCTGGGATTTTTTTGCTATAGACATTCCCTTAAATACTGGGTGAATGGCTTTGGTGGTATCCTAGGGAGGACATAGCAGCACAGGTGTCCTCACCCAGACTTAGTCCTTGAGCTAGTAGGTATCAAGTAAACATTTCAAGTCCTGGATTTAATTTTTTTTTTAGCAATATCTACCTTCCTTTGCAATTATCACTAAAGGCCCTACTGTCTTGTCTTAACCTCGGGTTGCTTAAATACATGAAATATTTGATTTCTGCTTTCTGTCTTCCTTTTCTTCTCCACTTTGCTTTCTTTGTCAGTGTTCATACTCTACAAACTCCATTCTGTAATCTTAAAGCCAACTCTGTACCTGATGTTTTAAAACAAAGCCATGTGAACATAGCGTCACAGTGACGGCTGTGGAGACTAAAGACCTCTCCTTGTCTCCAGAGCCAGTACAGTATAGACAGCAGTAGTGCAAGCTTGCTCACACTTTACCTGCCAATCTGTCTCAACCAGGGCTAGCCTTACGGGTGGGCGACATGGTAGTGCCATGGTCAGGGGGTTACTATCCAAGTGCCGCAAGCTGGCAGGCCGGCCGGAGCAGGAGTGAATGCTCACGAGCCTAGGGCTGGAACCCCAACTTGGGGGAGGCGATGCCACTGGAGTTTCCAGCCTGGTGGGGAGGCGCAGGCAGCAGGGCTAGGCCCTGCAGACCCAGGGGACCAGCCCCTGGGGTCCCCCCCCACACCCTCCGTGCACCTGCTCACCACGTGGTAGGTGGTTAGGGGGTTGTGTGGCCCAGGGAGCCCCCGGAGCTCAGAAACTCCTCCCCATGCAGCCCGTCCAGGCTCCAGGACCAGAAGCTGGTCCTCATGCTCTGTGCCCCACGCTGCTGTTCTCAAACTCAAAGAAAGGGTGCTAAAATAGAAATTTGCTCAGGGCACCATTTGCCCTAAGGCCAGCCCTGGGCTCAACCCTGACAAAAGCCTTGTCTGCACAAGGAAATAGTACCTATTTAATTAATCGGTTTAGAAGCTGATGCCATTGGTTTAGACATTGATGTAGTTAAATTGGTGCCACCCCTTTTTGTGTAGATGCTCTTAAATCAGTTCAAGAGTACCATATATCAATTTAGCTTAAGATGGTAAGGAATCAACTTAAGCTAAATTGATATAAGGTACTCTTGAACTGAAATAAGAGGGTCCCCACAAGGGTGTTGCACCATTTTAATTAAATCATTTTCTAAACTGATTGAGTTAAATTGGTATAATTTTCTCATGTAAGTGAGTCCTTTAGAGGTATGTGTGAGAGGATAATTCAGGCTGCTTGTCCAGACCTGACAACTCCAATCAAATCTGGTATTAGAGTTACCCCACACATCTTCCTCTGCCCACCCCACTCCACCATCTACATTGCAGAACTCCTGACTTTGTTTATTGACTCAGGTGGACTGGTTGCTGATGTATTTCAAAATGCTTTGCTCCTCTCCATTGTAGCAAGAGCCACACTTGGAATGAGCAAAGCTGCACAAAGAACATTAGCAACTGTGTTTGGATGTTTCGACAGTCTAAAGAGGAAGGAAGAGTGCAACTGATGTAGAAGGAAGAGTAGCAGCAAAAAAAAAAAATAGCCTTGAAGAATGTGAATTACAGTGATTGTAAAGATGAGCAGGTGGACAAAATAAACAGCTGTATTATGTATTCCTCCCTGGAAATCTTAAAAAGTTCTGTTGTCAATAGATGTGGACCTGAGTTGCAGGATCTGTACATGCCCAAAGTTCAGGGGGTTGGTTTAGCCTACTACAGAGCTAGGGATTAGGCTTTATAGTTCTGATCCAGATCCAAACTTCACAAAATTGGGGGGGGGGGTGTTCAAGGTTACAGTTTGGGGTCTAGACAGTTTCTAACTACCATATTTAGACTCCTCTGTGTTTGGCTGAGTTGGAAATGTATCAAAGTAAGTTTTCACTAACCTGTGTAACCTCCAATTTTAAGTAATAGTTATTCTCCAGTACTGCCGTTTTCCCACGTTCGTTTTAATTGTCTCCAACTTTCCTTCATATGAAAGCCATCCTCTTTCTCTTTCCAGTCTCTAAATACGCCTGAGTCCATTTCTTATGCACATACATGCCAAACAGCAAAAGGCTTCACTTAAAGAAACTAGAAATTATTAAATAAAATGTAGCTAAACATTTTGAAGGTGTTACCCAGCTTTTTTTAATGTCACTTATTTTAATTTCACTGTACATACAGTATATGGTTTCTCAGTAAAATAAGGAAAGTAGGGATCAGGACTTTTCATGAATTCTGTTCCTGGCTCTGTCACTTGTTCATCGCTTGACCTTCCTTAAGTCACCTACCCTTTCTATGCCTTGGTTTTACTCATCTGCAAAATGAGGATAATAGTATCTGCCTACTTCATGGGAATGTTATGGGGCTTATTTAATTAATGTTTGTAAACTGCTTTGAGATGCTCAATGGAAGGGCCCCATGAAAGTGCAAAGTATAATGAAGATTATTTATTAAAACTTTGCATTCCTTGCCAACTGGCCTCACCATTCAAACTGGTGCTGTGACAGAGCAGTAGGGTGTCTGCTTCTAAGGATTATTCTCATAATGTGTTACTGTATCAAAGATCAGCCAGAAGGACAAGGTGATTCACACATAGCCTGTTCGAATGCTGAAGGATGTAAGAAAAAAAATATAACTTATGTGTTCTTTGACATTGGTCAGACATCCAGCCCAATTGAAGTCTGTACCTGAGGCCAAATTCTGCCCTGATTACATCCATTGCACCTCCACTGTGTGTACATACTGAATTGCATCAGTTTAAAGATATACCTAATAGTGAAAACCAGGAAATCTCCCTGCAGACTGATTTTGTTAACTTCAGTTTGCATTTCTTGCCATAGTGGTGCTCAACTGTCACTAAACCACTAATGTTTCTACTGGGATGGTGCATGAACAAGATAAAGTACTAACGTTGACACTACATGTTCCTACAGATGAGGATGATAATACTGAGATAAATACTAATGAGGAGATTCCTGAATGCTCTATTACTGAAGGTGGAGATGAACTTACTAACCCAGAAAATGACCTTGATTCTACTGGTAATTTAAATAATGGCTGTTTTGTGCACTTTGCATGACTGACATTTCTTCATCATCATATCAATGTGTCTTTTATCTGTTTAGTAATGTTAGCCTAGCTTTGTGTCTTTTTAAATCTTTTTAACTCTTAAGTTCATTTCACTTTCCTGAATTATTTACTTTCATGTTTATTATTGCTTCAAATTTAAGATCAACAACAAAAGAAATATTTCAAATAATGAAGGATTCCAATGTGTGTTCCTGTTCGGAGATAAGGTGTGATTGCACTAACTGCACCAGCCAAGCCATGCAGGTTTTTGTGTTCACAAGTCTGTTGAGGGATTGCACATGAAGGGGTTGAGTGCATGTTCATTTTTTCTGCTGGTCACTGTTCATTTATTTATGTATTATGTATTTGTGCCCAGATTATAGAGCACAAATTCTGTTCAGAATTACACCCTGTGCAGTCCCACTGAGTTCCTCCCAGTGGGGTCGTATGAGGTGTAAACCAGGACAGAATGGGCCCTAGGTGGTTTACAAAGTAAAAATAACAGCTTTTTCTATACCAAATGTTAGAATAATTAATATTATTAGAGTGGCCTGTACATGACCACTTTGCATGCTTGCCAAATAATAATAATACATAAGGATGATAACCCCTCATTAGAATTTTAAACCACGGAAGCTTGAGTTCAGATTCCTTCACTGACACAACTGTGTGAGAATATTTTAGCCATAGGGGTATTCTCTCAGGTAACTAGAAGTCAGGTTTTCAAAGATATTTGGATGTCTACAAATTCAGATAAGCTCATAATGGAATTTTCCAAAGTCTCTTAGTCAGTCAGGCACCTAACCTGCTTAGGCACTTTTGAAAATCTCACAGCATCCACATACTTGTCTAAATGGCTCTCTGATCCTGTAGTGCTATAGAGCCATTGGAGGGGCTTATACTCTGTCCACCCTGCCTGCTGCCAGTGTAGTAGGAAAAGGGAGTATGCTCAGTTCACCCCTTTGCTATGGTATACCACATGGCTGCTTTTTTGGCTTAATGTGGCCCCATTACAAGTTGGCTTAAGTTAGAGCAGCCCAGAGAAGTATGGCATGCATGGAGCAGCACCAGGAACAAGGGTGTGCTACGGAGAGCCTTTAGCCATCCTGTGACTGAGGGCTTGTCTACCTGGTGGGATAAGGCGCTCTAGGAGGGTGTGATTTCTAAACTGCACTAATGTGTTGGGCATTAATTTGTCCATGTAGACCCTGGTGGTGCACACTAAAAGTTCCCCAGTGTATTTTAACATAATACTGTTTCAAACAGCACTGTATGAAAGTGCATCAGGAAGGTCTACACAGAGCAATGAACATGCAACATGTAGACCCCCCCCCCCCCCATGAAGCACATTACCCCACCATGGAGACAAGTCCTCACATTCTGTCTACACTGGTTAGACCCATGGATCTGGCCCATTGTATACTAAATCAAAATGCTTTACTTAATATGCGGCTCTTTGTACACTAAATTGATGATAATCTGTACATCACTTTGTTTACAATGGTTACATATGTCAGTTGATCATGTCTTGGATGAAGTGAATTGGGTGTTTTGAGCTCCAGGAACAAATAATTAAATACTTCCATTTGAAATATCACTCAGAGCAGGCTAATGTGCAGGCCTAATATGCTTGAATCACATCATTTATTATTTCTGCTTTGATATTTTCTGTGCAGAAAATATATTGAATATTTCCAATGTTAGGGTTAAACTGATGTTTAAAAGATTCATGGATTTTAAGGCTAAAAGAAACTATTGTGATCATCTAGTCTGAGTGCCTGAAATAGAAGCCTATCAAAAGATTTTCCAGTAAATATTGGTTCTTTGAGAAGTGTCCCTATGGGTGCTCCACTGTAGGTGCACTTGCATCCCTGCACTGCTGATCGAAGAACTTCAGTAGCAGCATCCATTGGGCCCGCACATGCGCTGTTCCCCCTCATGCTGCACCATGAAGCTAGTCAGCACGCAAGGCTAACCCCCCTCAGTTCCTTCTCAACTGCCCCTGGCTAGACATAGAGCCAGTAGCAGTCTGTTCAAACTATTTGCTTCGCAGTTAGAAAGTTTTCCCAGTTATAATTCTAGCTGTAGTTCTAGTTATAATTCTTCTTTTCTTTTTCTGGACTTTTTCCCATTGGGGACCCTTCCCCTTAGCGGGGTATGCCCGGCTCCCTTGGCTTCAAGAAGTGCCACACCTGGAATGAGGCAGTCCCGGTCGTGGATAAGCACTCTGTGTACCCTTTGCCAGCAGCTCGGGCTGAGTTCCGAGAGCTCCACCAGAAAATCATCTTCATTGAGGCAACTTTCCAACCTCAGTCTCCTGGCGGACATGAATCTTCCCCACAATCGTTGACATCCAAGAGAAGTGGGTTGAAGAAGTAGGCCAGGGACCCCTCTCACAAGTTCTCTAAAAAAGAGAGTCCCCTAAGTAAGTCCAGAGATAGCTGCAAACGATCGCCATTTCGCTTGGTATCCTCAGCACCGAGACTATCTCAGTCCAGGACCCATGCCTCACTATGGCCATCGGCTCCCAGTACTGCTGACGGGCCCATGGACCCTATGGGCAAGGGCACCAAGTCGTCTTGTCCCTTGGTACTGAGTAAGCACCCTAAGAAGACGCTCCTGGTACATGAATTGGCCTCAGTACTGCCAGCAGCAGTTGACCCGGCACCGGAGAGACCAGTGCAGACAGGGTCTCCATCCTCCCATCTCCCGACACTGGGACATTCGGCACTGGCAGAATTCCACCAAAGCAGAGACCTCAGCATACATCATGGCACCAAGCTTTTACTGGACACGGAGGATATCGCCATGCCATGCCCCTCCACTGTCTACCAAGGGTTCAGATAATGAGTCAGAGGAGATGGTCTCACAGTACTCCTCCCAAGCTCCATATGAGACCCACTACCAACAAGGCCTGAGAATGTACCCACAGATGGCTCTACCAACACCACATCTTGGTACAGCCACCTGTGAGTACCTCCACCAGGCCCTATGCACCACTATGGCAATACTGGGATCTTTGGGTAGCACACCGACAGCCTGCTTCTCGAGCTTCAAGCCTGAGAACACTCCAGGCACACACCCTTGGCCACAGCATCCAGGACCTTGGAACTGCCTCAGGAGATAGAGGAACAGGAAGCCAGTCCTGAGAAGGACATAACACGAAAGACCATGTCCTCCTCTTCTCTGGTCGAAGTCGTTATGCCTCCCCAACCATCTCTGGCAGACGGGTTCCACCTTTTCCAGGAGCTGGCGAAGAGGGTGGTGGACACGCTCCACATACCACTAGAGGAGGTCAAGGACACCCACTATCAGCTTCTTGATATTCTCCACTTTTCATCCTCCTCAAAGATTGCCCTCCCAATTAATGAAGCCATTTTAGACCGGGCAAAAACAGTGTGGCAAACCCCGGCATTGGTGGTGCAAAATTGAAGATGTATGGACAAAAAATATGTCCTTAGCAAGGAATCAGAATTCCTCTTTTCCCACCCTCCACACAATTCCATCATGGTGGACACTGTCAATTCCCGTTGCCGACAACACCGGTCCAGAGTTATGTCCTATGACAGGAATTGGAAGCACCTTGATCTTTTCAGTAGAAAGGCGTATTCCTCGTCCACCTTACAGTTCCATATTGCCAAATATCAGACGCTCATGGCCAAATACGAATGCACAAATTATAATAATTGTAATGATTTTATGGAAAAACTGCCAGAGGTACATTGGGAATCCTTCTAGGCCATCATACAGGAAGGGCAACTTGTGGCAAAAATATTACTACAATTGGCCTTTGACGCCGCCGACAGATCAGCTAGGTCCATCTCCATGGCAGTGGTGACACAACGGGTGTCGTGAATCCACTTGTCAGGATTCCTGAAAGAGGTTCAGTCTACGATGGAAGATCTTCCCATTGAAAGCACAAAGCTCTTTGCCGAAAAGACCAACACTTCCCTTCATACCCTGAAGGATTCCAGGGCTACCATCAGGTCACTGGGAATCTATACACTCTGGCAAGAGAGACAGTTTAGTCCTCATTCCCAGCATAGGTCATGTGCGGCTCAATACCAACCTCAGCCGCAAAGAAAGAAAGGGCAATTCCCAAAATGCAAGCTGTCGGGCCCACAACCTTCATCCCAACCCCCTGCATCTAAGCTCCACTTTTGACGGGCATGTTGAGGCGCCACAAGACCACTCCCCCCGACTGATACAACCAACATCATTGTACACCCATTTGGTCACCGATCAGCAACGTTTTGCAGTGCCTAGGAATCCATAACATCAGACCGATGGGTCTTAGAGATCGTCCAATCCAGGTACTCCATCCATTTCACCTCCCTACCCCCTCCACAACATCCTTCCCCATCCCTCTTCAAGGACCCTTTTCACTGAAGTTTACTGTTACAGGAGATAGATCTCCTCCTCCAGTTAGGAAGCATAGAACCACTACCTCAACATCTATGAGGCAAGGTATTCTACTCTAATGTCCCCAAAGGAAAGGAGGTTGGAGACCCATATTAGACCTCAGAGCTCTCAACAAGTTTGTCAAGGCTCAGAAACTCAAGATGGTCATCTTATCAATGATCATTTCAGCCTTGGAACTGGTAGACTGGTTTTTGGCCCTCGACCTCCAGGATGTCTATTTTCACATCTTGATCCTACTAGCTCACAGATGATTTCTCAGGTTCACTCTGGGACATGATCATTACCAGTATAGAGTCCTCCCCTTCAGGCTCTCATCGGCTCCTGGAGTATTTTCCAAAGTTCTCTCAGTGGTAGCTGCTCATTTACTCTCACAAAGGATAATGATTTACCCATACCTGGACGATCGTATCCTCAGAGCCTGATCTTTCCAGGAGGCTCACCAAGTCATTGATACTACGATACACTTGTTCACAGTACTGGGTCTACAGATCAACACCCAGAAGTGATCCCTCACCGCAGAGCAACGCCTGGAATTCATAGGCACAGACCTCAACACCCTACAGGCCAAAGCCCTCCTAACCTTCAACACAGGTTCCTGTCCCTGGTTTCACTCATAGACACAGTTCAATGCAGCCCATAACTACTGGCCAGGCTCCACCTCCAACTCTAAGGACATACGGCAGCAGGCATGCCAGTGATACCGTATGCCAGACTCCGCATGTGATGCCTCCAACTGTGGTTCAGTTCAGTTTACAGACCAAACGGACAGGTTGGACAAACCCCTGTCACTACCTATCAGGATCAGGAACTCCTTAGATTAGTGGAAGGACCTGGCCAACATATGCAAAGGGATCCCCTTCTCGCAGACATCACCATCATCGCTCCTTACCACCAATGCATCACACATAGGGTGGGGCGTGCATTTAAATGGCTTCATGACACGACAAATGGTCACCTGCAGAGATATCCCTCCACATCAGTCTCCTCAAGTTGAGAGCAGTCAAGAACACCTGTGTCCACTTCCTCCTGCTGATTGCAGGATCACACACAAAGATCCTAACAGACAATATAGCCTACATGTTCTACATTAGTCAGCAAGGGGGGATCAGGTCACCCTCCCTATGTGAGGAAGCAATGAGATTAAGGAACTGGTGCATATCCCATGACATCATTTCTTCCTGGCCCACAAAACTCAATAGTAGACAGTCTCAGTTGCGAGTGGGAAGTACACCCGTCTGTGCTACATGCCCTCATCACACGATGGGGAACACCATCCATAGACCTATTTGCCACTTACCAGAACAAGAAATGTCCAAGAAATGTCCATGCTACTGCTCCAGGATGAGGATGGGACAGCACTCCCTGGGCAATGCCTTTCTTTTCCCATGGGATGGGGATCTTCTTTACACCTTCTCTCCGTTTCCTCTACTGCTGAAGGTCCTACTAAAATAAAAAGGGACAGTGCTCATGTCATTCTGGTCGCTCCTACCTGGCGAAGACAGACCTAGTACCCTTACTTGGCACAGGTCGCAACGTGCCCATCAGTCTCCCTCCCGGCTATTCTGTGCCTCCTCTCACAGGAAAAAGGGCGTACTCTGCATCCCAACCTGGGGATTCTCTGCCTCAAAGCATGGCTCCTCAAAGGTGGTTCCAGCACGTAGAGAGCTCCAGATCCAGGGAAGTACAAGAGATTCTATTCCACAGTAAGAAGTCCTCCACATGACACGCTTACCTGCAGAAATGGTCCAGGTTTCAGATTTGGTGCATGTCCCAACAAATCTGCCCAACATCCACGTCTCTTCCACACATCCCAGACCATGCTCTGACCCTTAAAAAGTCAGGACTACCCTAAGCTCTTTTAGGGTCCATCTAGCAGCTATCAGAGCTTTTCACCAACCTGTAGAGGGCCTACTCAGTTCTGTCACACCCAACCACAAAACGATTCCTCAAGGGTATAATCAAATAAACCTCTTCCCTCAGCCTCCACTTCCTACCCCCATGTGGGATCTAAACCTGGTACTGAGAGGGCTGACTGGGCCTAATTTTGAACCCATGGCCACCTGTTCGCTGACATATCTATCAACGAAAATGGCGTTCTTGATAGCAATTATCTCATCCAGAAGAATAGGAGAGATAGCAGCCCTGATGGGCACATCCCCGCTACAAAGTATTCTTTCTGGATTATGCTCAGGACACATCCAAAATTCATCCCCAAGGTAACCTCTCTGTTTCACATGAATCAATTGATTCACCTTCCAGTCTTCTATGCCACACCTCACCAAGGCAACAGGGAGGTTATACTTTATACCTTCGACGTCAGGAGAGCCCTGGCCTTCTACCTTGACAGGACAAGGGCCTTCAGGAAGTCCACGAGACCAGTGATCCCCAAACTGTGGGGTGCACCCCCTATGGGGGCACAGAGGAACATTTTGGGGGCCCACTGGGGCCCAGGCCAGCCCCCAGGGGTCAGGGAGGGAGCACTCTGCCCCCAGCTCCACTCCAGCCCCAGCTGCAGGTCCAGCCCTGCTCCCGGCCGGGGCCCCTGGCTCTAGCTCCTGGCCCCAACTGAGGCCTCGCTCCTTGCCCTGCCCTGCTCCCACTGCCTGCCCTGTTCCCAGCCCCGGCCCCCAACCACGGCTCCCGGGGGGGGTGCAAACCAGGGAAGGGAAGGGTGAGGGGAAAAGTTCGGAGACCAGTATCCTAGACTTTTCTTCTCCATTGTGGGAAGATCCAAGGACTCAGCAATATCAAACCAAAGGCTCACTAAGTGGGTCTCAAATTGCATCAGACAGTGCTACCAAATTAGCAACATGACCCTTCCATATTCAGTTTGTACACACTCCACAAGAGCGATCTCATCCATCACCTTCTTCAAGAATGGTGGGTGCTCCACAGTCCACCCACCTCCTCTCTACTTCAGAGTTCTTGTCAATGACTCTGCAGCAGAGAAGGAATTGAGGGGGGTTAGCCCATGCGTGCTAACTACACTCGTGGGGACAGTGCATGTGTGGGCCTAATGGACCCTGCTACTGATGTGCTCCGATCTGCAGCTCAGGGACACAAGCACATCTACAGTGGAGCACTCCTAGGGACGCATCTCGAAGAACCATCATTATTGCACAAGGTGAGTTACTTCTTTATACTTGGGAGGAGAAGGCAATTAGGAATTGCTTATGTTATGTCTCCTAACCTAGTGGTTCTCCAACCTGTCTTTCTGTTGACCATTTTTGTAAGAGAGAGATCCTGTTGGGGACAGATGGATGGGATGCACACGCACATGCAAGGGGTCCTTTCTATTTGAGGTCATCAGTGACTTGATTAATGAATATGTTACCTGCTGAACCCTTCTTCTTTCCATAGAATTTTAGGCAGAATCCATAAATGAAGTAAAAGGAAACCAGTTTGAGAACTTTTTTTTAAAATGTGGAAGTTGTTGATTTTAAATCCTGCATCAACATTTGTTAATGCTGCTACCATTTGCTGCTGTGAATGTATTTTATAAAATGTGAACATCTATGTATTATGATTATTGTATGGTGTTTATGTATAAGTGTGTGCACTCAGATGTTAGGCTAAAGTATGGACACCGTGCATCGGTGTGCCAGAGAAGAGTGAAGCTGTCCTTCATCGCACCCCGTCACACCACATTTCTGTAGGAGGCAGGCAGACATTTGGTTGTTAACTCCCCAGGAATATTTTGGAGAACAGGATGTCCGGCACTGTTCACAGAACTCCACGCCTTAGAAGGAGTGGGGTTAGGAGACGGATTTGGCTCCTCCTTCCTGCATTCTAGATTGTGGGCACAGGACTGCAGTTTGGAATGCGAGGTGCACCTGTAGAACACATCTAGCAAGTGCTGTTCTGCAGTGTGCTCACCCCAAGCACGACTTGCCTGCATAATGCCTCCAGGTGATGCACCTCCTCCTCCCTACCAGTGTGACTATAGCTCACAAAATTGTAATATATTCTATTAACATCTCTCTCTCTCTCTCTCTCTCTCTCTCTCTCGCTCTCTCATATATGTGGGTGGTTGGGGGTGTGTGTGTGTAAAATGTGTGTGTACGTGCCCATACCACTCACATACAAAAAACTATATACTTTACATGTAGTCAAATAAGCATTAATGGGAAGTGAAATATTGTACCTATGAGCCCTGATGCGAAGTCCATAGGAATTTTTCCAGTGACTTCATTGGGGGGGTGGATGAGGCTCCTGAAGATTTTATTTTTTTATGGAGTGATAAAAATGTTTGATTTCACTCCTAACTCCATTATATTCCATAATTTATAACAAACATTACTAGAAAGATGGCTTTGTTGTTACTCTGGTTTTAAAGTTGAGAAGCTGTGCCCAAGGAACCTTGTGTTAAATGAATATTATTTGTAAACTTGAATGGTTATCAGAACCTAAAACACCTGATGAATTTTTAATATTCCATCTTAAAGTAAATTTTTCTCTAGGAGTTTTTATATATCAGAAGGAGAAGCCAAAGTATGTGTGTACTAGTTGAGAGGAACTTAACATTTTGTCCAGTTCGTGTGTTTATCATTCATTACTTTATAACATAGTACAGCTGTAATTGATGGTGCTGAGCCAAGTGCTAACTTTCTTTAATGTATGTTTTTAAGAAAACGGGGGAAATGTTTGGATGTGTGACACACACAGATCTAGTTCAATATGTGCTTCAAAGATCTTTTTCTTCTCGGTTTTCACTTTTTAGTTTAAAATGATGGTACTGCGAGTTCTGTCAAACTGATACATTGTTGTAGCAACTCTCCATTTAAATGCATCTCACTCTGTTGTATGTGGTATTTGCATATTTAGCAGAACAAAACAGTAAGTTGGTGGATTTGAAGCTGAAGAAGCTCCTAGAAGCTCAGCCACAGGTGGCAAATTCACTCTCCAGTGCGGCTCAGAAAGCTGTAACTGATAGCTCAGAGCAAGACATTAAGGTAAGTTTTGATTAATGCTTTTATCTCAGGACCTGTGTGTTCTGATTTCTGTTTTGTACTTTATGATGAGGAAAATAATTTCTTATCAAATCCATCACACTAAGAAATGCAGAGAATCTGCAAGGCAGTGCAGCTGCAGAGTTTGCAGTTCAGCGGGGTTTTTCTGTATATTAATCAACACGTTTTCTATTTATATTATGATTTTTTTTTAGCCATACTATCGCTGTAATTGGCTGGCGTAATCGTGAGATCTGTATGAACTCCTCTAAATTCTTACGGTTCAGCTTACCACTTAAATCTGAAATGAAGGCATAGGAAGAAACAGTGGACCCAGTCTTGCTCCTGATGAAGTCAGTGGCAAAATTCTCATTGACTGCAGTGAGAGCAGAATTGGACACCACATATTTTTCTTCCCTTTCAAGTCTCATCACCTGTTTTGCTCAACCAAAACTAGAATGTATTATGTTGTAAAAATGTATACAGGTCTGTGGAATCTGGAGGTGAGTGATTCTGAGAAAAATGAATTTTAAGACAAGTATATATGTTACATGCTTTGTCAATCTTTAATGTACACCATTTTAACATACAGTACATACCTCTGAGTTTTCCATTTCATTTTCTTAATTAGGCCCTTTTAAGTTATTACAACTAAATAAAAAATAGCCTGTGCATGTCATTAATATCTCTATGGCTTTGGGGCACTTCCAGTTGTGTATAACTTTTCACCCACCTGCAGACTGTGGGGACAGCACTGCTGACTGAAAGGATTTCCTTCCCCAGATACAGAGATGCTTTGAAGTCCCAAAACAATGACTTTCATTGCTTTTCCCTTACACTGTCGGTTCCTATAAATTGGTGATGAAAGTGTGTGGCAGCAGTAGAGGACTTTCGGTCTCTATCTTTGAACAAAAGGAAGCCTGGATCAAGTCTGATTTTTGCGTTCAATTTAGCTTTCTGCAGTGGATTTAATGCAAAATGAAGCTGGCCCAAGAATAATACAATGGATTGAAAAGGCTAACTGAATTAGTGGGCTTAGAGGAATACATTTGTAAAGTGGCAGAAGTCCCTAGTCATAAAAAGGTTTCTTAAAATGGGATTTACTTGCTAATCACACAGATATTTTAGCATGTTGCCAGGCCTAAAAAATTAGCCTTGTTTGTTTATTTTGGTAAAGACGTGAGTTCAGACTGTCAAATAGCTATTGTCCTAACAACAGGAAGACACCTTTTATTTAAAAGCAGAATCATAACAGCCCAAAAACATACATCTGAAAAGACATACATCTAACGAGTGTGATACTTTTTTAAAGCTTAGTTCAATAAATGGCACACAGGCACCTTCATTAGGGCAATTTGATATCGGCTAACCTGATGAAAAGGGTGTTTCTTTGTAAAGCTTTTCTGTATTAATTGATTTTTTTTAAGTTACTCCAACAAAAGGTGCAACTTAACAGCATGCCTTTGTGTATGTCTTTTTAACGAAGAGTTTAAAAATGGTATGGCAAAGAATATATGGTGTCCATCTGTTCTCATGGAGCTTTCCGCATTGAGTTGGATTTGTGTTTTAATAAAATGCAGTTTACACGTTTATAAATGAGGCATTCTGTGTTTGTGGAAAAGGATAAACTGTTACCTTCCCTTGAGGATTCTGTATCCCAGGCCTCCTTGAGGCTAGAGAATAGGCCATTGGAGAACTCCCTCATTACTGATTGTCTCAATGCAGAGGAAGGGCAAAGTCTTGGTAGCTTTTGATAACCAGTTTCAGCATTCAGCAGGCTTAGCTATTAGTCATGCATCTTAGCCTTTCCCTATTTACTTTCAAAACACTTAATAAAAATAATAAAAGATTAGGTATAAAATGAAATATTTGTTTGGTACACAGCACCTCGGTATCTGCAGTTTCCACACATTGCAGTGGTTCAGTCTTCTGGGATATTTCATGTTGATAGAACCATTTGAATTTGTTACCAGTATTAACATAGGAAGCTCTGGAAAAGATAATTGTAGTTTCCTTAGCTGTAAAGGGCTTACTTACAAATCTGGCTTTGGAAAGTTATAGCTGATGAAATGCAGTTCAGTGGGATAGTATTATAATCCTACCTTTTAGCCTTCATCCAGCATTAGTGGTTTATCTCAATGGGCATAAAATTAGAAACTAGTTCTTCTTGTCATACAAGTCTGTGGGACTATACAAAACGATAGAATTCTTTACTGGGCAGAATTGTGAGGGAGAAAGACTAAAAGCAACATGCTTTTAAAGTGATTATAGATCATGTTTAGGAGTATACACAGTGCAGGTTGGCACTAATGTATACCATGCAGGACGAATTAAAGTTGTAAAAGAGTTATCTGTCATTTAAAATCCACATCACTCAAAGATATTGGTCATAGTTAACAGATCTCGCTGTTGAGTAATACAGAGTCCTGCCTGATGATGCCAAACAAACCAAAACCAATCACCATCAAAGAAAAGTTCATCACTCTGCTTCTTTTTCAGCAGCTGATACTTTTATTCCACACAAACACCAATGTGAGTTGTGAAATTCTCTGCAAAACCTGCATTGTGTTCTGTCATTGAAACATACCTTTCCAATGTGTGACTTCACATTTGTAAACAAAAGAATCTGTTGTATGTCTTGTTTTTCTGGCAGAATGGAACAGAAGAACATCGTGCTGAGCGATTACAAAAAGCAACAGAACGTTTTAGAAATCCTGTTGTGTTCAGCAAGGACTCTACAGTCAGGAAAACTCAGCTCCAGTCTTTCAGTCAATATGTTGAGAACAGACCAGGTAGGAGAAAATATAAAACATGTTTTCCCATCTTATGATTTAGTAATATTTAACAATAAATATATTAAAATCCTGATAATGTACGTCCACATTTCAATACACAAATATCAAGCTTTATAATAATTGTACATGTCTTTCCCCTTTTTTCAAGAGATGAAAAGGCAAAGATCAATACAGGAAGATACAAAGAGAGGAAATGAGGAGAAGGCAGCGATAACTGAAACTCAGAGGAAGCCATCAGAAGATGAAGTGCTTAATGTATATTAATTTTTTGTCTGGTTTCATGATTGCTGATAATTCCTAACTGTATGTGGAAATAGTGCCTTTATTTGTTAAAATGAGATGTTAGGGTTTTTTAGATGTCAATCTCCAGTGCATTCAAAGCAGAGTAAGAGGGGTGCGCTGTTGAATTAGTCTGCAGTGTGGTGATAATTGTCAGATAAAAAAAAATGAATTTTTCAGAGTTCCATAGCCCCAGCTTCCTTGAGACATTTCCATCAGGGCACTTCCCATAAAGAGATTCCAGTATTGATCTACCGGGAGGATTTTAATTATTACAATAGCAGATACCGCAGAGCTGCAGTTAGAGGGAAGAGTCACATGAGACCTGCTAGAATTTCTCAGCCAACCCATTTTGTTGGCTTGGGTTAATGGGTGTTCAACCTTTCCATTATCCAGATCAGCCGTGAATTACTAGCTGAATGATGTTTGCATTAATATAATATATATGGTAATTTCTTCACTTAATTAACGGGGAGGTTCAGCTCAGTAGGGGTATGGGCTGATCATGTGTAAAATTGATTTGTGAGGGAAATATTTGATAGACCGCAGGGAGAAAGCTGCTTTTGATGGACAGCTGCGGGACAGAAGCAGGAAGAACAAGTTTTAACCTGAATTTTTTGACTGGAAGCACAACATAGTCTTTGATGGTGGTCGTATGTTGCTGTCCACAATTTGTCTAAATGTGTTCATTCTTTTTGCTGAAGCAATTCAGTGCCAGTTAGAGAGTTTGTAATGCTGTGATACCTATAGTAAATCACCTAACTTCTTAACAATCTCTCAGCTACTTTATTAGCATAGTTGTGCTTTAGCAAAGCTGGTAAGGTCTTGCTCAGTGAATTCACATTATAAATGCAGATAATACACATGAACACTTGGAATATTTCATCCTGACACAGCATTTCTTTTCATCTTCTAATAGCATTGTGAACAATTCTGCATGCTGACATTAGTGACATTTTTATACTGTTTTCAATTAATTTTAGTTGAAAGGCAATATATTTCACATATCATACATCACTTCAACTCGTCCACACTAATTCTCTTGTTCATGTACTCCACTTAGAGGCTGTCTCTCAGTAATTTTGCTGTGGCTACGAGACAGGTGAAAAAAAGTTTCCTTTAGAACTGATGCTATTTGCTGGTGTGACCATAGTGTGTTGCAACAACATGCCTATTTCACCAGGTGCCCAAGATCTTAAAGTTCCAGACTTGTTACATATAGTTGTGGGACTTATGTCATCCTCTCAGACCTTCACAGTGAATTTATCTTTATTTGCAGTAATACCCTGCTGTAATGATTGTTATCCCTATTGTCTGACTGTGAAGCTGTACTGACTCTTTCAGCAATATTTAGTGAGAAACAATTGAAAAAATTCAGTCAAATTAGTTGTGAGACTCTAACTAATCCAGCAACAAGTTAGCCAGTGATAGGGAAATACAGATGATAAAAGAGCCTGCATTTTCCCCCCTATTCCCAAAGGATAATGGCTGTAGGTATATCCCTTTGCAAAGGACAAGAGGAATCTGAAAACAAGCCTCATCTGTATTAAGCTTCTCAACCTTAAAACTGTCTCAAAGAGCCTTGGGGAGAATTCCTGAAGGCTTATTGGTGATTATGAAGAAAATGTGGAGGAACTGTCCCTGAAATAGTAGTATTCTCCTTCTAACTTCTTTTGCATAAATACCCCTACTATAATGTATCAGCACTTTTATGTCAGCCTTTTATGTCAGCCTCATCTATACAAACATTTAGTTTGCAGCAAGATGGGATGTGAATCTACCTCTTGCTAGCCTGTCACAGACTAACTCTCTGTGTGGACCCTGCTGACGTACAGTAATAGTTTGTTAATGTACTTTGATCAAGCCCTAGGCTAGCAAGAGGTAGATTCACACCCCAGCTTCCCACATGTAGACGGGCCCTAAGAGAATGTCCCAAATGAAAATAGTGATCCAAAGGCTGTTGAACTCAATCTGGCCATATGAAAATAACTGTGGGGTACTGAATGACCACTCTCTACATCCTAGTGAGAGATCCAACTATTTTGTAAGTCAGGATTGTTCACTGAGGATGTTTGTGGAAATTTTGTGAGATTCGTGAGGATCAATATATATTGTCCTTCAAGAGAGTGCTGAAACATGTAGGATACAGAGGACAGACTTGACTTTTTAGTGCTGTATAACTTTTCTGGTATGAAAACGTTTTAAAGTGATTTATAAAATCTACGTACAGGGGCTTCATTGCAGTTGGGGATTAACAAAACTGGGAAGGAGGAGCAGATCTAGTTTGTAGTCCCATTGCATTTTAGAGACTGCAGTGGATTTTGACGCCACCTGTCAGGATAAGAATCACTGCTACAGTAATTACCAATACTTTTACAGATCATTGTTTAAGAGGGCAATAGCCTGCAGTAGGGGAAAAGTGAACAAGCATTACAGCCTAGTCCGGTGAGTGTCATCAGTAGAATTGACACAGAGGAACTAGATGCAAAAAGAAAGGAAGTTTTTGTTTTTCTAATCCCAAAGCCCACATTTTGCATTGTCACCAAGATGCTCTTGTGATGGTTCTTTCTCAAAACACGGCCCCTAAAAGTTAGCATTTTAAAACAAAATAAAAACTGGATGTAATATAAATGGCACATAACAGATCAATGTAAATAATAATATAGATAGTACCTTTGGATTATTGCTCCAATATGTTTTACATATTGTATATGTATTATGTATTACAACAGCTCTTACTTAGAAATAAATTATACAGAATTTCAAAAAAATCAGGTAGTTTAAAACTGCAAAATCAACATCTAGACACTGAAATATTCTCTAAGGAAACTATGCTTTTTTAAAAAAAAAAAAATAGTGCACCCAAATAATGATGTTTGGCAAAATTGCAAGGTTTATAAAATGTAAGTGTTAGCTTTTTGGTAGTGAGCACGATATTTGGTTGTTTAGGTAAGTGTCTTACTAAGTGTTTGAGGAAAGGAAAAATACAACTTACAAGTGATGTTTTTTCTTCTTGTTTGTTCTCTTTAACAGAAAGGGTTCAAAGACACCAGTCAGTATGTTGTAGGAGAATTGGCAGCACTAGAGAATGAGCAAAAGCAAATTGACACCCGTGCCGCGCTGGTGGAGAAGCGCCTTCGCTATCTCATGGACACAGGTACGGTGCCCAATTACACTGTAAACAGTTTTGGCAAATTGAGCGTTCACAAACTCTTATAGAGTTTTGGAAGTGTGAATCTTTGAAGCCTGAATGTTCAGCAAAACTGCCTTGAAAATAAAAAGGCTGCGATTTGCAGCCACCTCTCTGGGCCCTGGTGATAAGAGTGCCTTCATGGGAAGTGATAACTTACCCTGATACCGTGTGAGCCAGCACTATTGAACAGTGTGCTCATCCATGCAGAGTTGGAATACACATCTGTGCCTCATTGATATGCCACTGCTAAAAAAAAAAAAAAAAAAAAAGTAAGATCTTCACTGTGCTACTGATTCAGAGGAAAAAGGGGAAAAAAGGAGAAAAAAGAAAAAAAAAAAGGGTTTGGCCAGCTAAAGCCATGTACTGCATGAAACAGAGCACAGTACGTGGGGGGAGGCTCCATTGACGAGATCACTGAAATTTGAGAATATTATCTGGTTACTGATGCTGCACAATTTTGTATTTTTATTTTTTCTTTTCAAGAGAGCAGGTTTTAAAAAGTCTGTAATACTTTGTGTTGCAGGTGCAGTTGAAAGGATTAAAGTATATAGTCAGGTTTTTGTAAAATGCATTCTGGTTGCAAGTTCCCGTCCACTGTGAATGTTAGATTGGTATTAAATGCTGATTATCATCATGGATGGGAAAGGTTTAAAAGCATCATGCGGTTTGGAACAAAGAGTACTTCAATATTCGAAAAATAAATAATGCTTACTGTAATTCAGAAAATACTGATCCTGCCTTAGAAAGATAACACTGTTGGGAAGAAAAGTTAATTGCTGCACGTTATTTTGTGGTTAAGTTATCTTTATATATGTATACAATATTAATACCAACTTAAGGTCTGACTTTAACTTGGAAAGCAAGGTTATGTAGGGGTAAGCTAAAAATTCAGTCAGATGTTGTTATTAATTTATACTGTTGTATAAAGATGAATAAACTAAATTAAGTACCATGGCGTGAAATGGGGATGCAATATCTGTCCAAAATTGTAGGGTTTTTAAAAATTTGTTTATTTCCTAACATACCTTTGTTGTTTGATATTTTTTTTAATTTTAAAGAAAAAAAATTTCACACACAAAGAATCTGTCTCCCTATATGAGTGTACAAATTAGAACCCTGATCCGTCAGCAGTTATGGGCTTTATTAGTGCCTGGAGAGTCCATGACACTGCTTTTTGTGATGCTATAGAATTAATATATAAATATACTATCACACACCCTTGTGTGCATTCTGTTTGTGTGTGTGGGAGAGAAAGAGGGAGATTATTTACTCTGAAAAAAACTTATAGAATCATAAAATGTGTGTCTTGAAACAATTTTTAAAAGGCAAGTGAACTCAGAGCATCTCCTCTGGACATATACTGTTTGCATGCACGGTAGCCAGGTTGTTTAAATCTAATTGTTCCTAGTCCTTGTTGTTTTTGTTAATATTTTAAAAGTCATTTTTTCTAAGTTTTAAAGTACAGAAATTGTTACTAGATTCTTCAGGTCCTGGACATAGTGAAATGGACTTCTGAAGTAAAAACAAATATTACTTTGTAAGTGTCCCAGTGTGGGACGGCAAGTGTAGCACAGAGTGAATTTACATAGCAAAGGTGTATAGGTTTATAACTGGGATGCTGATGGGGCCCCCTTACCTATAGGGTACAAATGGTGCAACTATAATGAGAAACATTCTTTTGGGATTCTTGGTCTATTTGCATTTCACTATCAAACTTCCTTACATAATGCAGTTCTACATTTACATAAATGGTTTGACTAGTGCGGGGTGACAATTCTGTATTTGCCTTCTCAGAATAACAGCACAAATGTGGGGGGTGAGGACACATTTCAAGACTAGAGATCTTGCCTGCACTTACCTTCATAGACTCAAAGCAGGGCTTCTCAAGCTTTTTCAAACTGTAGATCCCGTTTGAACAGTATCAGCTCATGTACCATCTCCCCTTCCAGTCAATATCCCATTTGTCATCATACAACATCCCTGGGGAAGCTACAGAAATCTCTGACATGGACAAATAATATTAGGAAAATGTTTGTGTTGTTAACTGTCTTTAGTGTGATATAACCTTTGTGGGGGGGAGAAAGCCACGGTCTCCGTTTGCTCTTCTTTTAAAATTCTGCTCCACTGTGTTCTTTTGTGCCCTGGACATGCTTCCCTGCCACCTGTTCCTAGTCTCCCTTGCTTCACTGCAGATACTTCCCTACTGCCTGCTTCTCTTCTCCCACTCCTCAGTGCATACCCTTCCTCCTGGAGCCTTATGATGGTGTCTGGCAGCTCCAGTCCTGTTGGTGGCTCTGTCCAAAAGGGTGTCTCCATTTTCCTCACCCATTCCTCTTAATGGAGTGGCCCCTAATGGAGCAGCTAGGCAGACTGCTCCTCTGCCTCGTTTCCAGCTTCTTTTACAGGTGTCCAGGCTTCTCTTCTTCAGCTCCTGAACGCCTACAAGAGAATCTGGAAACAAGAAAGAAGAGTCAGCACCAAATGACCAACCAGCGTCCCATGGACCACCAGCAAGTGCTCTGTAGATCAAAACTTGAGAGCTGATGCAGAAAAAATTACCACAACCGATAGGGTACAAAATCGCTATAGGGAAGATGATTGTTGATCTTTTGTGGGCTGTGGAAATTCTATCCTAGCCACTGGTACACATGTTGAGAAAACAGTGTTGCCAATTCTCACCATTTCATTCTGTCTTGGTATTTGGTGTTTTTCTTAAAATCCCAGCTTCTAGATTCAAGAGATCACATGAGAACCTCAGCTCTCGTTTTTTTTAAAGTAAGTTTCTAGCCCTCATAGCTGTGGGGAAACACTTGAAAACATGAAGTAAGTGTACGCTAGAGGTTCAGAACCAGAAGACAAATAAAAATAACCCCACATTGGTTGTTATTTTTTTTTAATATCATGATTGTGGAGGCAAGTCTCATGATTTTTAATGCTTGGATTTGGCAATACAGGAGACACCTTAAGAGAGCGGAGTTAATGTAAACTCTGGCCATTGCAGCCCACAGGATTTTCTAGTAACTCTTCTGGTGGTTCTGCCAGTGGAGAAAGTAGGGACATTGTTTGCCCATCCCCATTGTCTCCGCTGCTGACTAGGCCTTCTACCCTTTTTCCGTGAAGTTTGGCACTGTACTTTATTAGACATCCTTCAGAAAGAGAGCTCTCTTTCCTCTGCCTCCTCCTCCTCCTCTTAGGCAACAACGGTTTTATTTGGGACAGTTAGTACTCTTTATGGCCACCTGACGATTCTTCGTTTTCCTACCTACAAGCTCCATTTTCTTGTTCAGTCAGGGAGAGACTGATTCAGGCTACATCTTCTTTAAATATCCATTCTGGCTGATTAACATGCATTTGCCATTCATCTGCCTCCCATTCCTACACATGGGGTCATTAAAGTGGAGGGATCAGTCCCTTTTCCCAAGCAGCATTCCATGTGACACATTTACTCTGGTTCAGTCAGATATAGTGACTGTGCCTTGGAGAGTACAGGCTTTGGTGACTGGAAGAATTCATGGTTTTTACCAAAGGGGAATCACCCAGGGCTGATAAAGCATAGGCAATCTACCCATGGGTAGAATCCCAGCTCCTGGAAGCATGTGATTGTAATCTCAGTTCACTTTTTCTTTAGGGCTTGTCTACACTTACCAGAGGATCGACGCTGCGGCGATCAATGCATCAGTGGTCAATTTAGCGGGTCTAGAAGACCCGCTAAATCGACAGCTGATCACTCTCCCGTCGACTCCTGTACTTCACCTGATCAAGAAGAGTAAGGGGAGTCGATGGGAGAGCATCTCCCGTCAACGTCGCGTAATGTGGACCCCGCGGTAAGTAGATCTAAGCTACGTCGATTTGAGTTACTCTATTCACGTAACTCAAATTGCATAGCTTAGATCGACTTTTCCCTTTAGTGTAGACAAGGCCTTAAAATGAAAGTTTTGGCATCTATGTTGCAAAGAAAAGCTTGAAAATGTGACCCGAGGATATTCAGTACAATGATGTCCAAAATAATATTTCTGAGAAGTGTGAATTGCCCCATTCCATTCATCTGTATGGGGTGTTAACTCCAGTGACACACTGCCAATGCCACACCTGCAGAGAATTGTGTGTGTGATAGAAGGCGTGCCTGGCCCACTCACCCAAGCAGGTATACCCCAACTGCTAGGGTAAGAAGTGGAGCGGATGTCCCATCTGCTGCCATCACTGCATCTCCAGAGAGAGGGAGGGGCTCTGCTACTCCTGAGGGGAAGGGGATGCCCCTGCTCTCTAGTGGGGATGGGGCTGCAAGGATGGATTTACATGGCACCCAAGTCATGGTGTGTCTAAGATCCTGGATTTCATTAAACTGGCCCTGGAAGCACCCTTTCAGGATAGAGAGCAGAATCCCTGGCTGTTAGCCAAGGGAAGCTTATGGAACTTCCAGCAGCCAGGGAGGAAATTTGGAGTGGATAGGGCCTTGCATTTATTATCGGCTACTCAAAGTTTCACTAATAACACTTTTCTGAGGTTGTTAAAAATAAAAGTAATTAAAATTACAGGTGACTGACTTACATTTGAATCTGAGTAGTCACGTGTTTATTAATATTTTGTAATTTATGTCACCGGTTTGGTGTATACATTTCCTGTATTAGCAATACTTGCTCTTTGCACTTAAAATGAAAATGTAATCTCACCTTTTTCCAGTGAAATATAGTTTATTGGTACATTGTAAGACTGTGAGGAAAATCAGCATTTCAGTGACACGAACACAATCTGAATAAGCTGATGTCATATCTGCGATTACACCCTAAATATCTGTAATGGTTACGCTTACAGAAGGGCCTTTTCACTGCCACTTCTGAAATATAGTATAACAAAGTCTCCAGCCTCTGGAAGTATAGGAGAGAAAAGGCAGGGTTGAAGGTAAAAGTAATTAGATGAAGGCAAAAATAAGAGGAGGTATTTGTATAATTGCATATAAAAATCACATAATTTAGTATCACTGATTTCCTTTCCTCCCCCATTATAATGACTTGACATTAAATGATGACAATGGCAGGATTATCTTGCTTTCTTTCAGCGTTGTACTTAACCATGTTGTGCCTAGCCTGTGTTATGGATAAGGTAGTTTTGTCTCCACTTCTGATAGTCTTTTCCCTCACCGCAAATCTTTGTATCTACTGTATCGATCTTAAGGTGCTTATTGCCTTGGTATCTAAGCACCAATCAAAATGCAAATGCCACATAATACAACAAAAGCAAATTTAAAAAAGCTTAGTTTAAAAATCCTTAATCTAGCTCTCTTTTTGGTCACTATTTTCTCATGCATTACAAAAACATCTACTGGAAAAAATGTACAGCTATGAAACTTTTGGTTATCTGACCACAGGGTATGAAGAGTTTTTAATTGTTTTTTTGATTAGCTACAAGCTCATAAATTCAGGTAAATGCACATTTGTATTTTCTATGTGAGAGTCTGTACATTACCAATGGATGAACATGTTTAGGGTACTGTATAAGGATTAATGAAATAACGAAAACTGTGCTTCTGCTGATTGACCACTGATGGTGAATATAATTGAATTAGCAGTGTGCTAAAATAAATGTAGACAAAATAAATATAGACAAGAGAATCTGGTCAAAGCTTCTGTAATGTTTTAGATTAATAGGCATACAGAATTCTTCACATTTTTTATTACGTTGTCCCTAGATGAATTCAAAGTAATTGGGGTGGTTAATTTTATTTACACAGAGCCGTTCACAGCGCATTAAATAATAGAGATAATTGAACAAGAATTGTCAAGTGTGTACTGATATCAGACATATTACAGAAGGGAATGTGCATAAAACTTCATTTCTATGCAGCCATTGTTTATGGTAATTAAGTACACAGATTTATCCCTTGGTTGCCTTCCAAGCTTATGGCAACTGCTATTGTTGTGCTCCATTAATATGTAATCAGGAAATAGTTTAATTTTCTAATCTGCAGTTTGAGAATTCACTTTCTAACAACTCTTAATTACTGCATTGCCCTAATGATGCTCATGGTTATGAAAATTGAACCAATAAACTCAGTGGAAGAAGCCAGGGGGGATTATAATTCCAGAGGTGGTGCTTACTTAATAAACTTGTTATGCCTTCACCAGAGGGAGCTCAGTGTCCTTCAAAAGCATCTAATTTTATATTTCAGAATTTTTTGTATCTGCTGTGTAAAGAGTTAACGTACAGTAGGGGGGGTTGTTGTAAATTGATTCACTAGAGAACTAGATATGTGATAATATCACCAATTTGGTATTTTTCAAACTGTATACTAATTTTACAATTTAATTGCTCAGGGAATAGCACAGTCAGTTTAAGCTATTGTTTTATATTGGCTTTATGTATTTTATTTTCCCTGAAGTTTGCTTTCTTTCATTAGCAGCATTAGCACACAAACAATACCATCAGACCCTGGGACCTCTCTAGCTCTACACACGTGGACACACACACACGTTTTTTTATATTCACCAAGTCAGATTTACTCCCTTTTCAGTTCACTGGTTTTTTTCTCAGCCTAATTCCGATCTCACTGACACTGATTTTACATTGGTTTAACACTGTTGACAGCAGTGGAATCATTTCTGCTTTATGCTGCGGTAACATAG